>NC_090646.1:307188077-307213077 GCF_040937935.1 Hyperolius riggenbachi | reverse complement strand
GAGAGAGACAGAGGGTGACAGAGAGACGGAGAGGGACTGTGGGTGACAGAGAGACGGAGAGGGACTGAGGGTGACAGAGAGACGGAGAGGGACTGAGGGTGACAGAGAGACGGAGAGGGACTGAGGGTGACAGAGAGACGGAGAGGGACTGAGGGTGACAGAGAGACGGAGAGGGACTGAGGGTGACAGAGAGACGGAGAGGGACTGAGGGTGACAGAGAGACGGAGAGGGACTGAGGGTGACAGAGAGACGGAGAGGGACTGAGGGTGACAGAGAGACGGAGAGGGACTGAGGGTGACAGAGAGACGGACGGAGAGGCAGAGGGTGAGAGTGAGATGGGCAGAGAGGCAGAGAGAGAGAGGCAGAGGGTGAGAGTGAGATGGGCAGAGAGGCAGAGAGAGAGAGGCAGAGGGTGAGAGTGAGATGGGCAGAGAGGCAGAGAGAGAGAGGCAGAGGGTGAGAGTGAGATGGGCAGAGAGGCAGAGAGAGAGAGGCAGAGAGAGAGAGGCAGAGAGAGAGAGGCAGAGGGTGAGAGTGAGATGGGCAGAGGCAGAGAGAGAGAGGCAGAGGGTGAGAGTGAGATGGGCAGAGGCAGAGAGAGAGAGGCAGAGGGTGAGAGTGAGATGGGCAGAGAGGCAGAGAGAGAGAGGCAGAGGGTGAGAGTGAGATGGGCAGAGAGGCAGAGAGAGAGAGGCAGAGGGTGAGAGTGAGATGGGCAGAGAGGCAGAGAGAGAGGCAGAGGGTGAGAGTGAGATGGGCAGAGAGGCAGAGAGAGAGAGGCAGAGAGAGAGAGGCAGAGGGTGAGAGTGAGATGGGCAGAGAGGCAGAGAGAGAGAGGCAGAGGGTGAGAGTGAGATGGGCAGAGAGGCAGAGAGAGAGAGGCAGAGGGTGAGAGTGAGATGGGCAGAGAGGCAGAGAGAGAGAGGCAGAGGGTGAGAGTGAGATGGGCAGAGAGGCAGAGAGAGAGAGGCAGAGGGTGAGAGTGAGATGGGCAGAGAGGCAGAGAGAGAGAGGCAGAGGGTGAGAGTGAGATGGGCAGAGAGGCAGAGGGTGAGAGGCAGAGGGTGAGAGTGAGATGGGCAGAGAGGCAGAGGGTGAGAGTGAGATGGGCAGAGAGGCAGAGAGAGAGAGGCAGAGGGTGAGAGTGAGATGGGCAGAGAGGCAGAGAGAGAGAGGCAGAGGGTGAGAGTGAGATGGGCAGAGAGGCAGAGAGAGAGAGGCAGAGAGAGAGAGGCAGAGAGAGAGAGGCAGAGGGTGAGAGTGAGATGGGCAGAGGCAGAGAGAGAGAGGCAGAGACAGAGAGGCAGACAGAGAGACGGGGGGTGACAGAGAGACGGAGGGTGACAGAGAGACGGAGGGTGACAGAGAGACGGAGGGTGACAGAGAGACGGAGGGTGACAGAGAGACGGAGGGTGACAGAGAGACGGAGGGTGACAGAGAGACGGAGGGTGACAGAGAGACGGAGGGTGACAGAGAGACAGAGGGTGACAGGGTGACAGAGAGACGGAGAGGGACTGAGGGTGACAGAGACGGAGAGGGAGAGAGACAGAGGGTGAGAGATGGACAGAGAGAGACAGATGAGCAGAGAGAGATGGACAGAGAGGCAGAGCAAGAGGAATGGACAGAGAGACGGAGAGAGACACAGGGTGAGAGAGATGGGGAGAGAGAGAGAGAGAGAGAGAGAGAGATGGACAGAGAGGCAGAGACAGAGGGTGTGTGAGAGAGAGAGAGAGAGAGAGAGGTGAGAGAGATGGAGAGACAGATAGATAGAGAGAGAGAGAGATGGACAGAGAGAGAGACAGAGGGTGAGAGAGAGAGAGAGAGAGATGGACAGAGAGAGACAGGGTGTGAGAGAGAGGGAGAGAGACAGAGGGTGTGAGAGAGAGAGAGAGGGTGAGAGAGAGAGAGACAGAGGGTGAGAGAGAGAGAGACAGAGGGTGTGAGAGAGAGACAGAGGGTGTGAGAGAGAGAGAGACAGAGGGTGTGAGAGAGAGAGAGACAGAGGGTGAGAGAGAGAGAGAGACAGAGGGTGAGAGAGAGAGAGAGACAGAGGGTGAGAGAGAGACAGAGGGTGAGAGAGATGGAGAGAGAGAGAGTAGCAGAGAGAAATGGACAGAGAGGAAGAGAGAAATGGACGGAGAGAGAGACAGAGTCGCAGACAGAGATAAACCAGAGAGAGAGGAGCAGAGAGAAACATAGGTGAGAAAGAGATGGACGGGGAAAGGGGCAGCAGATAGTCAGTGGGTGGACAGCAAGAGACGGACTGATGGTTAGAGTTGGTCAGTGGAGATGGCCCGAACCATTCGCGGCCAAATCTCTATGGGCTTAGTACTACTTCCGGATCACTATGACCCGGAGTAGTACACCTGCGCTGGCCCGGCGGTGTGCGTCTTTGATCGTACGCCTGTGGCTGGGCACTCCCTGTGCATGAGCGTGACGCCACTCATGACGTTACACACATGCACAGAAAGTGCCCGCCAACAGGAGCGCAATCTAGGACACGCACTGCCGGGCCAGCGCAGGTGTAGTACAAGGGGAGATGTTCGCCGGCGAATGGTTCAGGAACCGTTCGCCGACATCTCTATTGGTCAGTAGGTGGGCAGCACAGAAAAAGACAGGTTGAGAAGGAGAGGGACAGAGGGATAGAGAGAGAGGCTGAACAGAGAGTGAGCAGAGAGAGAAACAGAGGGTAGGCAGAGTGTTATAGAAAAGAGAGATTATGTATGGGCAAAAAGAAGATGACAGAGCAGTGTACATTACCTCCTCTCCCTCTGTCATGTGACTGGACTGGCTCTCTGTGCACTCTGCTGGGCTGGCTATGGCAGCTACGTTCTCTGGGTGGCTGTCACTGGCAGGCTCTGGCTGCAGCTCCTCTCAGTCTCAGCTGTCTGTCTGGGCTCTCCCCCTGCTTGTCACGGATGGCGCGTAGGCTGGCTGCTCAATAGTTCATTCCCTCGCTCCATCAGTTCTTCATCCTCTCTCTGGCTCTTGTATTTCCCGCGCTGGTGCCTCACATGGTGTAGAGACGTCAGGTCAGGTCAGCGTGAGTATGCCTGACGTCTATCTCAGCACTAGGGAGCCAGAGCCTGGGGAGGAGGGGAAGGAGGAAAAAAGGGGGGTGGCAAAGCATTCACTCCAGGCTGCTATTTGAGCCTCATGCTCTCTGCAGGACTCTGCTGCGGGTTCTAAATGTAGCGAGAGGGAATCTTAATGGGCCCTTCAAGTAATTGAACTTGAAGGGCCCCCTGTATCTGCACTGCTGTATGTCCGCCCCCTGCCTCCCTCCTTGTAGCCTCTTCTTGCTTCCCTTCCTGGCCTCGGCAGTAGTCTAGGCTGAACGGCTCCACTGACAGCAGCTCCATGTAAATCTCACGCTGGGCTGGAGTCTTTGAACTTTGCCGCCCCAGCCCAGCATCACATGGGGGGCGGAGCTACCCTGACACAGCCCAGCCTGAGCCTGCAGCAGCCTCTCAGCGTGACTGATCAAAACGCTGAGAGGAGAATCTTTCTGCTGCAGGCAGAGGCAGTGATTTGTTCACCCCAGGCTGGAGGCGGGGCCCACCGGAGATGTGGAGGCGGGGCCCACCGAGCAAATCCTCGGTGGTTCGCTGGGTCAGTACGAGCCTGCATACATACACATACACACATATATATATACATACATACACACATATATATATATATATACATACACACACACACACACACACACACTAACATATATATATATATATATATATATATATATATATATATATATATATATATATATATATATATATATATATATATATATATATATATATATATATATATATACACATACACATACACATACACATACACATACACATACACATACACATACACATACACATACACATACACATACACATACACATACACATACACATACACATACACATATATATATATATATATACATATATATATATATATATATATATATATATATATATATATATATATATATATATATATATATATATACACACATACACACACACGCACGCACACGCCCTTTCCTGATTTCTTATTCTTTTGCATGTTTGTCACACTAAAATGTTTCTACTCATCAAAAACCGTTAAATATTAGTCAAAAATAACAATTAAAACAAAATGCAGTTTTAAATGATGGTTTTTCTTATTTAGTGAGGGAAAAAAACTCCAAATCTACATGGCCCTGTGTGAAAAAAGTGATTGCCCCCCCCCCCCTTGTTAAAAAATAACTTAACTGTGGTTTATCACACCTGAGTTCAATTTCTGTAGTCACCCCTAGGCCTGATTACTGCCACACCTGTTTCAATCAAGAAATCACTTAAATAAGAGCTATCTGACACAGAGAAGTAGACCAAAAGCTAGACCTCATGCCAAGATCCAAAGCAATTCAGGAACAAATGAGAACAAAAGTAATTGAGATCTATCAGTCTGGTAAAGGTTTTAAAGCCATTTCTAAAGCTTTGGGACTCCAGCGAACCACAGTGAGAGCCATTTTCCACAAATGGCAAAAACATGGAACAGTGATGAACCTTCCCAGGAGTGGCCGGCCGACCAAAATTACCCCAAGAGCGCAGAGAAAACTCATCCGAGAGGCCACAAAAGACCCCAGGACAACATCTAAAGAACTGCAGGCCTCACTTGCCTCAATTAAGGTCAGAGTTCACGACTCCACCATAAAAGACTGGGCAAAAACGGCCTGCATGGCAGATATCCAAGGCGCAAACTACTTTAAAGCAAAAAGAACATTAAGGCTCTTCTCAATTTTGCTAAAAAACCTCTCAATGATTGCCAAGACTTTTGGGAAAATACCTTGTGGACCGACGAGACAAGTTGAACTTTTTGGAAGGTGCGTGTCCTGTTACATCTGGCGTAGAAGTAACACAGCATTTAAGCAAAAGAACATCATACCAACAGTAAAATATGGTGGTGGTAGTGTGGTGGTCTGGGGTTGTTTTTGCTGCTTCAGGACCTGAATGGCTTGCTGTGATAGATGGAACCATGAATTCTACTGTCTACCAAAAAATCCTGAAGGAGACTGTCCGGCCATCTGTTCGTCAACTCAAGCTGAAGCGATCTTGGGTGCTGCAGCAGGACAATGACCCAAAACACACCAGCAAATCCACCCTGAATGGCTGAAGAAAAACAAAATGAAGACTTTGGAGTGGCCTAGTCAAAGTCCTGACTTGAATCCTATTGAGATGTTGTGGCATGACCTTAAAAAGGCAGTTCATGCTAGAAAACCCTCAAAGCTGAATTACAACAATTCTGCAAAGATGAGTGGGCCAAAATTCCTCCAGAGCGCTGTAAAAGACTCGTTGCAAGTTATCGCAAACGCTTGATTGCAGTTATTGCTGCTAAGGGTGGCCCAACCAGTTATTAGGTACAGGAGGCAATTTTCTTTTTTCACACAGGGCCATGTAGGTTTTGATTTTTTTTTTTTTTTTTTCCTCGCTAAATAATAAAAACCATCATTTAAAACGGCATTTTGTGTTCAATTATGTTATCTTTGAGTATTAATTAACGGTTTTTGATAAGCAGAAACATTTAAAGAGACTCTGTAACAATTTTTTCAGCCTTAGTTCTTCTATCCTAGTGACAAGACAATATATATATATATATATATATATATATATATATATATATATATATATATATATATATATATACACACACACACACACACACACACACACACACACACACACACACACACACACACACACACACACACACACACACACACTGTACAGCGCTGCGTAATATGTCGGCACTATATAAATACTAAATAATAATAATAATAATAATAATAATATCCTATGAGTTCCTATGCCTGTTCTAATGTGCTGGGGCTTACTGCAGCTCTTCCTAATTACACTGTCTCTGTAATAAATCAATGTATCTTTCCTCTGTCCTGTTTGTTGGGCTAAGGCTTTGATTGTGTGGAATGTGCAGGGCTGCTTGTGATTGGTAGAAGCGATACACACCCTCTGCAGGCCCCCTGCATACTCACACACTATGCTTAGCTGAGCCTATTAGAAGCTGGTTAGTTTGTTTGTAAACATTGCCTAAAACTGTTAATTACAAGCCAGGATTGCAGCAGAGAGTGGCAGAAACAGCACAGAGGGGCACAGGAGAAAATAAGGAATAGAATGGTATGCTTTTTAGTGTAAGAATATTAGAGTACAGATTCTCTTTAAGTGTGACAAACGTGCAAAAGAGAAATCAGGAAGGGGGCAAATAGTTTTTCACATCTGTGTGTGTGTGTGTGTGTGTGTGTGTGTGTGTGTGTGTGTGTGTGTGTGTGTGTGTGTGTGTGTGTGTGTGTGTGTGTGTGTGTGTGTATGTATGTATTTTGAACCATTGTTTGTATTGCCATTATGGCTGGGGTGTTTAGCATCTTATTGTTTTTAATTAGACAGGCTGTATGTTACTCAGGCTTTTGTCGGTTAGTGCACTCTAGTTTAGTCTTTTTTTGATTCTTCCTTTTTCCTTGTTTGGTTATGGAAGCCTATTTTGTATCACAGTTCTAACAGTCACCTGGATGTTTTTTCCCCTATATGAGCTATGTTGGTGACTTTGTGTTTTTTTTTTTTTTATGTTGTAGGGCGGAGAATCTACTGATCCTTCAAAGCTAAGAAGGCGGTGCCTGCTCTGTGATACAAAACGTGCCCATACATATACTAAACAATTTTGCCAGACCTGCGTGGTAAAATTAATTCAGGAGCAGTCAGGGGGATTAATGGAAGATATTATGTTAGCAGTAAAACAGGAAATAGCTGACACAATTAAATCATTAAAGGAAGTTTTTATTGCAGCAGTGACTCCAGCAGCGGATGCAATGAATGTGAATACAGCTACTTCTGCAACTCCTGATGCTAATGCTACACTGCCTGAACAGCCTGTTAAGCATATAAACAAGTCTTCCTCTAAGACGTATCTGTTAATCCTCGGAAGAGGCGGCTTTAGAGGAGGAGGAGGATGATAATGATGAATCTGATGTATCTTCAGTAAAAAGTATGGAAAGTATATCAGACACTAAGGTTTCTAGATTTAGATTCCCTGCTGATGACACAGAACAGCTTATTTTGGCAATCAATAATACCCTTAAGATGGAACCAGAAAAGATAGATGAAATATTAATACATGATAAATTGTACCAGGGAATGGAACCAGCTGAGCCTCTCAATTCTTATTCATAGATCTACTAAAAATACAATTGAGTCAGTGGAAATATCCAGACAAAAAATTATTTGTCTAAGGGATTTATTAAAAGATTTCCATTTAAAGATGTTAAAATGTGGAATCGTTGTCCCAGACTTGATGCTGCATTTCTCTGGTTAACAAGGACAATGAACTAGCATTTGAGGATCTGGGATATCTCAAAGACCAGCAGGACAAGAAGGTAGAATTTGCTCTGAAAAAAACCTGGTCTTCAGCAGGTGCAAATTTTCGGCCAGCTGCAGCCACTACATGTGTAGCAAGAGTGTTGGCATTATGGGTGAAAAAAGTAGAAGAGGATGTCTAGTCAATACTGCTAGACGTAATTTATGGATTAAAAATTGGGACAGCAGTCGAGCTTCAAAGGCAAGAGAATGTAATATACCATTTGATAGAGAATTACTCTTTGGAGCACAGCTAGATGAGATATTAGAGAGAACTTCTAATAGGAAGAAGGGTTTTCCAATTAAGTTTGTACAGAATAAAAGATTCTTTAGGATAAATAGAAAAGAAAATAAAGGCTTCAACAAAGAGTGAAGCCTTGGGCTATTAATAAAGGAGCAAAGAAGAATTTTCTTTTTCGAAATTCAGAGTCTCAAGAAAAGAAGTGACGCCAGAGAAAAGGTTTGGGGTCGTCTAATGGGATTTTAGTCTCAGTGGGCAAAGATCGGCAGAAACTATTTCATCCTCAATCTGGTAAATCAGGGATGCAAAATTCAATTTCAGTCCCTTCCAGGAAACCGATTCATCTCTACTCCTCTACCCAGAGACAAAGAAAGGAAAAGGGCCCTAGAGGTCACTATAAAGGGTATGGTGGAGGAAAAGGTGGTGGGTCCTGTTCCTCGCGATCAGATATGCAGGGGTTTTTATTCAACGATATTTATGGTAAAGAAACCAACGGGTAAGTTCACGCTAATCCTGAACCTCAAGCCATTAAACCCCTTCGTATCTTATCAAAGATTTCTGGATGGAATAGATTTTTCTCTGTGAGAAACTTGCTAACCCCCAACTGTGTAATGACAAACATAGACTTGAGTGATGCTTACTGGCACATCCCAATAAGAAATTAATCCCAGAAGTTCCTGAGATTTGCTGTAAAGTGAATTGGAAGTGTTGAATCCACTCCTTTCCATGTTCCACCTTTCGGAATATCATCGGCCCCACGCATCTTCTCGAAGGAAATTTGAGAAGTAATAGTTTTCATTCAGAGGGAATCCTGATAATTCCTTATCTGGGCGACTTACTTGTAGTAGCAGATTCATACCAACAAGCAGAGAAAAACACAGCAAGTCTTAGAACAGTTACAGGCTCTAGGATGGATAATAAATTGGGACAAGTCGGTTCTTCAACCAACATCAAAGATACACTTTCTGGGAGTTCTGATAAATTCTGAGACAGAGAGACATTACTTAACGACAGAAAAGATGACAAAACGAATAAGGATAATAGAGGACTGCAGGAAAGATCCAAGTCAATAAGAGAAGTCATGAAAGTGTTGGGTTTTCTAACTTCAACATCTCCAGCCATTCAGTGGGCACTGATGCGCACAAGACCTCTCCAGTTTTGGATGATGGAAAACTGGAACAAGAAGCAGGAGGATCTGGAAAGACCAATAAGGTGTCCAGATGCAATTCGGAGGTCACTGGATTGGTGGCTAACAAAGAAGATTCGCACGGAAGGAAGACTATGGAATGTTTCAGCCGCATTACCACAGATGCAAGTCTGCTCGGATGGGGAGCTCATCTGGAGGGAACAATGTTTCAGGGGCTTTGGTCAAAGATGGTAAGAGACCAGCCCTTCAAATTACAGAGAACTGAGAGCAATAAAGGAGGCACTGATGCAAGGCTTACAGATATAAAGGGATCACTATGTTCAGGTCAGGACAGACAACACTACAGCAGTGGCCTATATAAATCGTCAAGAAGGAACAAGGGCTAGAAACTTCTAGAGATAGCGATGGAAATATTAACACTGGCAGAGGAGAACTTTCTATAGTTGTCAGCGATTCATCTAAAGGGATCCCTAAACATGGCAGATTTTCTAAGCAGACACAGACTGTCAAACTCAGAAATGGAAATATCAGACAAAGTATTCAGAAATCTAGTCAAGAAGTGGGGACGTCCTCAGGTAGACATGTTTGCAATCAAGGCCAACACAAAATTCAAGAGGTTTTATTCATTGAATCCCAGAGAGGGAGTGGAAGCTGTGGACGCACTCAGCCAAAACTGGACATTCGAGAGGGCATATGCTTTCCCACTGATTCAGCTCATCCCTCGTGTGTTAAAGCAGTAGGATCAGCCATACTATTCCAGGGAAAAAAAAACACATCTAGAAGTAGATAAATACTTGATCTACTTACATAACACATGTATTGTAATGTCCACATTTTGATTTCAGTGAATGTTGTATAGTAAATGACGAGAATTCTGTTCCTGGTGGGGGCCATGTCTTTTGCCCACAGTAAAGGCTAACTCGTGATGTCATTTCTGCCCTTTACTTTTTTCCTTGTCTCCTCCAATCACTGAGTCACCTCAGCCTTGCTTGTAAACACAAGTGAGTAAGGGATCAGGTTTCAAATAAGCAGCAGACAGGGAAATAAAGGGAAGAGGAGGAATATATTATAGATAAAAATAACCCCCAGCATGCAATTCTTTGGCACCGACTATTAAAGAGCCAGTGCTCCTTAAGTATCTGATAACTCAAAATCATAACAGCAGAAAATTTTTTGTAAGTTTTGAATGCAGGGTTAGCATCTTTATCACTTAATACACGCAGACCAGTTGCTGTTGAAATTTGATTTTTATGGTGACGATACCGCTTTAACGAGACTGATGCAGACAAGAGTAGCAATTATAACTCCGGATTGGCCAGGAAGAAGTTGGTATCCGATCCTTCTAAAGATGAGGCTGGAGGGTCCATTGAGAATTCCTCACAAAAATGCCCTATCCAGCAAATCAGGAAGAAACCTAGATTGTATACCAAATCTAAACCTGTCTGCCTAGCTTCTGAGAGGTCTCCGTTAAGGAAAAGAGGAGTTTCAAAGAGTCATAAGTACACTATTCGACTGTAGGAAAAGGGTGACTCGGAAGTTATATTTACTGGAAGACTTTCAATATATGGAAGGAGCAGTCGGGATTTTCAGGAGCAATAGTACAAACCGTGTTGGAATTTCTACAGGATGGTGTAGAAAAGAAATTGCTTTGAGCACGTTAAAGGTACAGGTAGCTGCAATATCTACTTTTCTGGATATAAGGTTAGCAGGGGACCCCCTTATCATCCAGTTCTTTAGATCTATTGAGAGAAAGAAACCTATAGTCAATAAGAAAGTTCCTAGTTGGGATTTATCATTCGTTCTAAAGGTTTTGAAGGAAGAACCTTTTGAACCAGTATCTGAAATTTTCTTTAAGATTTCTTACAATGAAAACTATTTTTCTACTAGGCATTACTTCGGCTAGAAGAGTAAGCGGGCTGGAAGCTTTATGTTGTGATGAACCATTCTGTATTCTGTTCAGTGATAAGGTGATATTGAAGACTTGTGAAGAATTCCTACCTAAAGTGGCTACAACCTTTCAAAGATCACAGGAGATGGTTTCCTTCATTTAATGCAGAGCCATCATTAATGTCAGAAAATGTCTTCTATCCTATCAGAATCAGAAACCTTTATTTCGCCTAGCATAACAGGGTTACGCCCGGAATTGGGTTTGGCACAATACATAGCTCCATGGAAGGACAAGTTGCAAGACTCAAAATCAAGCCGTGAAACAGCAAAAAAAAAATCACATTTACATTGCTCATTATATCTAACAAAACAACCTGTATACAGTTCCAGTTTGACCAGTGATAGTTACACTTTCGGTGTGATCAACTGATTTGATTTGTCATTTTCACGTGGCACCCTTGGCATGGGAGGCTGGTGATGGAACTGATGGGAGAATGTGGAGGGAATTTAGGAGGCTGACAGCTCATGTGTCTGGCAGTCCTTGTGGAGATGACCCTAAACCTCCGGCTCAATGGGAGCAACCTGAAGTAGCGGTTGCCTGGGTGGGAATAGTCATTTGCTATCTTCAGTGCCCTGGAACGCAACCTTGTGTTGTATAAGTGTGCAAGTGAGGGGAGGGGTCTACCAATGATCACCTCTGTAGTTTGTGCTGGTCACTGCAGGTGGCACCAGCATGCCAGACCAAAATGGACGAGCAGAGGATCGATTCAACGGTGACAGAGTAGAAGTTTGTTAGAATCTCTTGGGCCATGCCGAACTTCCTCAGTTGGCGAAGGAAGTAAAGTCTCTGCTGGGCTCTCCGCTGGATGATCGACATGTTAGCCTTCCAGCCGAGGTCGTTGGAGATGGTAGTGCCCAGGAGACGGGTGCACTGTACTCTTGCCACCTCCATGCCGTAGATGAAGATGGGAGGTGGGGTGGAAGCAGCCTTCCGGAAGTCTACGATCAGCTCGACTGTTTTCGCAGTGTTTAGCACCAGACTGTTCTCCTTGCTTCACAGGCAGATTCTCTCCACCTGCTGGCAGTACTCCTGAACATTATCATTGGTGACCAGGCCAACAATGGTGGTGTCATCGGCAAACTTGATGACCTTAACCGAGTTCACTACGGATCTGCAGCTGTTCGTGTAGAGGGAGAACAGCAGTGGAGACAGGACACAGCCTTGAGGTGCACCAGTGTTTTGTCACTGCCTTTGAGTGGGTATCCCCCAGCTTGACAACTTTGGGTCCTGTTGGTGAGGAAGTCCGTGATCCACAGGCGCAGGCTGGGATAAACACCAAGTGTAGCTAGATTGTCCTGGAGAATGCATCGGCAGATGGTATTGAAGGCCGAGCTGAAGTCCAGAAGTAGTATTCCGGCATACGCGTCTGGCCTGTCGAGGTGGTCATAGATGAGTTTCAGGCAGGTGTTGATGGCATAGTCTGTGGACCTGTTTGCTCTATAGGCAAACTGGTAGGGGTCCAGAAGGGCCAAGGTAGAGTGTTTTTATCCAGGGTGGATAGGACCGGCTGCTCCAGGGTTTTCACAATGATGGACGTCAGGGCTACAGGCCTAAAGTTAAGTTCAGAGACCCCCTGCTTCTTAGGGACCGGTATGATAGTGGACTTGAAGCATGCAGGGACCTTGCCTTCCTTTAGTGACTTGGTGAAGGTGGCGGAGATTACGGGCCTGAGTTGCTGCGAGCAGGTTTTCGGGCAGACTGGGGACACACCATCGGGTCCAGAGGCTTTCCTGGCGTTTAATGTGGATAGGAGGCGCTGGACATCAGCCTCACCCACCACCAGTGGAGATAGTTGGTCTGGGGAATCTTCCTTGGAGCCTAAAGGGAGAGTGGGTGTTGCTAGGTCCACCCCTGGTGCTACCTGGTCTCTTAAACCTGCAGTAGAATTTGCTAAGCTCTTCCGCTAGTGCATGGCTGGGTGGTGCCTGTTGGGGGGGGGGGGGGGCTTGTAGTTAGTGGCAGCCTTAAGCCCTTTCCATACAGCACGCGAGTCATTTGAGTGCAGGTTATGTCTCAACCTCAGCATACTCCTTTTTTGCAGCTCTCAGTTCTTGCTTCAGGTCGTTTCTTGCCCTCCTGTATTCCACCTGGTTGCCGGACCTGTGTGCCACCTCTTTACGCTTCTGCAGTTGCCGCAGTTTGTTTGTGAACCACGGTTTATTCGGGTAGACCTTGAATGATTTGGTTGTTACGCAAGAGTCCTTGCAAAAACTGATGTATGAAGCAACGTTATCGGCCCACTCATCCAGGTTTGGCGCCTTCAGGGACTCCCAGTCGGTGCTGTCAAAACAAGCTTGAAGACAGTTTAGCTTCATCGGACCACACTTTGGTGGACTTGAAGGTTGGTTTTCCCGATTCCAGGCGCCTCTGATAGGTGGGGATTATATGGATGACACAGTGGTCAGAGGAGCCAAGAGCTGCCCATGGGACCGCCTTGAAAGCCTCCTTCAGTACCGTGTAGCAGTGGTCGAGAGTGTTAGGGCCCCTAGTGGGGCAGGCTACATGCTGGTGGTAACGTGGCATCTCCTGGTGAAGGTTGGCCTTGTTGAAGTCACCCATGATGATGAATAGTGAGTCTGGAAGGGATGTTTCCCACTGCGAGATGATCTTGCTGAGGTCTAGAAGGGCAGATTTGGCATCAGCATCAGGGGGTATGTACACTCAGACTAGGACGTAGGAGGAAAATTCCCGTGGCGGGTATGACAGCCTGCAGTTAATAAGTAGGAGTTCAAGGTTGGAGGAGCACTTCCTGTCGAGCACTAACGTGGTGGGGGACCATGAGGAGCTGATGTAGAAGCAGATGCCACCACCCCTTTTTTTTTTTCCGGAGAGGGCAGGGTCGTGGTCTGCTTGGATGAGATTGAAGCCAGGGAGATGAAAGGCATTTTTAGGGATGTCCTCGTGTAGCCATGTTTCTGTGAAACAGAGGGCCCGGAGTGTATCTGCAGAGGTCTCTCCTGTCGCAGAGTAGGCCGCAGTTGATCAAGTTTGTTGGGGAGGGAACGGACATTAGCCAGGAGGACTGAGGGGATGGCTGATCGCAGTCCTTTTTTTATTAGTCTCACGCGGGCACCTGCACGACAGCCCCTCCGCCGCTGACCTGCATGGGGTCCTGGAGCAGAATTCCATATTTCCTGGACGTGATTCCAGACCAGGTCGGACAGGTGGCCATCCACAGAGGACCGAGGCTGCGTTCTTCCCACTCGAGAAGCTGCTCTCTGGTGTAAATGACGCGCATGGGGTGGCGTGGATGGGTCATGGCTCCAGATGGGAGGGGTGTGGTGGTGGGGCCAATGAGGGGTGACAGAGCATGGCATACTGAGTGGTATACAGCGCTTCTAGTGCCCCCGCTAAGTGCTGAGGTGTGTGCAGATTGATCGCTCAGACCAGGCATCAGTTCATGGGTGCACAAGTATGGGTGACAAAGAAAGCATTACCAACAGTTCAGCTGAACCAGACAGAACCAGTCAAACCAGACAGAGAGCACGAGTTCAGCATTTTTCACCAGGGGCAGCCTGGTAAGCAAAAAGCACAGTGGTGTACAGGCAGGCAAAAAGCACAGTAGTGTAGGGGCAGGCACAGGCAGGGAGCGGCACCTGTTGGGGGCCAGGGGAGCAGCCAACAGTGGGGCAGCAAGCAGTTAATAGAAGATGACCTCACCCTGGGCTGGGCGTCAGGCTGTGGAACGAGAGTCACTGGGGTCCAGAGCTCCTGATGTGGAGGGGGGAGCCTATGGTAGTGGTGAGTGCCTGAAGAGCTGGAAAGCTGAGGTGTGGGCTTCCACGTGCTGGCCTGTGGGCCTTGCCTCCACGTGAGGGTGCTAGTAGGCCAGAACGACATCCGGGGGAGCTGGCATGGTGGAGCCCTGGAGCGGCCATTGCCACAAGTGGAGGTGGTTGTGGCTCCGATGCGGTGGAAATTGTGGCTGCAGGGTCTGCGGAACTTGTCATGGACTCCTGATGTTGCAGCGCGGAGATCCTGCACAGCTTGTGGCTAGGTATGGAGCCAGCAGCACGTGGGAGGTTGGAGTAGATGTATGCGACTGGCCATACATCCGCTTGCAGATTGGAAGGCTGTGTGTACCGGGCAGCAGCTGGAGGATGGGGCAGCAGCTGGAGGATGGAGCAGCAGGCATTGTCACTGGAGTGCCTCCTGTGCGAGAGGCTGTGTATGCAATGTCGGGGTTCCAGTCTTCCAGCCGCTGGGAGGGCTCCGTAGCAGCGCAAGAGGGAGGAGGCACGTGGTCCGTCGGCGAACTCTTTCGGGGAGGCCGGCTTCTCTTCTATCCACCTGGGTGGCCAGAAGGTATCAGCAGCTGTGGAGGGTCGAAAGTCGCGGCCGCTGGCGGATATAGCTTGGCGATGGGTCCGCGATCTATGTTGAGGCTGGAGACTTGGTGCGGTGCTGGACTGGAGGAGGTGCAGGAGGCTAACTAAACAGACTAACGACAAGTTAGTTACCTGGTAACTTTGTTTTTAGTAAACTCCAGGACAGGTCCATAACCTACCCTTATATACATATATATATATGCCCTCCCACAACACATCCGTCACTCGCCAACCTTTGTTACTTTAAAACGCTCTCTAAAAACTAATTTGTTCCGAAAAGCATATGCGCTACCTTAAGCCACTTCCCTTTGTCCTAAGACCAAATTGCACTCCTACTAGGTATCCTAAAACACACTGCCTTTATATATTTTATCGTATACTACCCCTCCTCTTGTTTCCCCATTCCCTTTAGATTGTAAGCTCGCAAGGGCAGGGCTCTCTCCCCCCTTTTGTGTCTTGGAAATCATTATACATTTTATTCATCATGTTACTTTATCACTGTCATTACCACTTCTGTATTTTGTATGCTGTATCATTTTTTGTATTTTGTCACTAATTATGTATCTTGTATATTAGTGTACACCATTGTCTGTATTATGTACCCCATGTTTGTTTCTTACTTTGTACAGCGCCACGGAATTTAGGAGTAACAGTTCTTGCTATAGACTGGAGTTGAAGGTGTCAGCTTAAAGAGGAACTCCATTGAAAATAATGTAATAAAAAAAAGTGCTTCATTTTCACAATAATTATGTATAAATGATTTAGTCAGTGTTTGCTCATTGTAAAATCTTTCCTCTCCAGATTCACATTCTGACATGTATTACATGGTGACATTGTTACTGTGGACAGGTTATGTAGCTGTTTCTAGCTGTTCTGGCTGTTACAGACAGCTGTAAACGGCGAATTCCTGTCTGTGAACATTGTTACATTGTGGCAGTTTGCCCAGAGTACCGCGGTACTCAGAGCTTCTTGTGGGAGGGGTTTTAGCACAAAATCAGTCACACAGCCCCTTCTGATGGTCTGTTTGTGAAAATCATATTTCTCATGTAAAAGCGGGTATCAGCTACTGATTGGGATAAAGTTCAATTCTTGGTTGGAGTTTCGCTTTAAAATGTATAGAGTACTCGATGTGGAAGTTTCCTGTTCCTGGGAGGAGCCTGTCATCTAAGGGTGGACCTGTCCTGGAGGTTACTAAAAAGAAAGTTACCAGGTAACTAACAATGGTTTCAAACTGAAAATATAAATGGACGTGTTTATGATCAGAATTCAAAACACTCCCCCCGCAAACTCTTCCCACTATTGATGACCCTGCCCTTCGGGGCGGGCCTGCAGAACACCACCTTATCGGCCACTTTATCGCAGTGTTGAGAAATGGAGTGACTATGTCCTCAGAATGGCTCGAGTACATTAGATAGCCTTCAACATTTTTTAATCCAATGATAACTATCAATCCGGAAAAAGAATTGGATGTGAAAATGTTATTCCCAGCATTGTAACATATATGTATCTGCAATCATGATCTCCAGACTCTTTTATCCTACTTGCAGCACCTGCTTACTTTACTCCCCCCTCCCCCCCCCCCCCCCCCCCCCCCCCCCCCCCCCCCCCCCCCCCCCCCCCCCCCCCCCACCTCTGAAGCAGGAGCTAGCAGCTGCACAGGAACAGAACACATTAACCTATGTTCCTGATTTGGTTGCTCTTCTTTCACAATCCTCTCTCATTTTGTTAGCCTAAACTAATTAAACTGCTTGAAGAACAGCTCTTGGGTGGATGAGATGCGCTGCTGAAAGATTTGCATGAGCATTTCCAGAATTGCAAAGAAGTTGTACTTCAACTCTCTCAGGCTTTTAAGAGTAGCCATTTAGTCATACTTCTCCTCCTTCTCTCCTTCTTCCTCCACAGTCCTGCAGTTTTAAACAGCTTTTTAATACCTTTCACCCCCATCATCATCCACCTCGTATCCATGCATTTTAAAGAGAATCTGTATTGTGAAAATCGCACAAAAGTAAACATACCAGTGCGTTAGGGGACATCTCCTATTACCCTCTGACACAATTTTGCCGCTCCTCGCCGCATTAAAAGTGGTTAAAACCAGTTTTAAGAAGTTTGTTTATAAACAAACAAAATGGCCACCAAAACAGGAAGTAGGTTGATGTACAGTATGTCCACACATAGAAAATACATTCATACACAAGCAGGTTGTATACACCCTTCCTTTTGAATCTCAAGAGATCATTTGTGTGTTTCTTTCCCCCTGCAGCTATCTTCCACTGAAGTGTCAGGCTGTTTCTTCCTGCAGAGTGCAGACAGCTCTGCCTGTATGTATTTCCTCAGTATGTGAAAGCCCAGCCAGCTCAGAGGAGGATTTATCCAGCTTGTAAAAGAGAAGAGAGAAGCTGCCCTAATCTAAATCATACACATGCAGTGTGCAGAGAGGGGCCTGGAGGGGGGAGATGCATCACAGAACCACAACACTGAAGAACTTGGCAGCCTTCCAGACACAGGCTGACAAGTCTGACAAGAGAGAGATAAGTTGATTTATTACAGAGATGGTGATAGTAGAACGTGCTGCAGTAAGCCAGAACACATTAGAATAGCCTTTGGAACTTGTAGGATGATAAAAAACAGGATGCAATTTTTGTTACGGAGTCTCTTTAAGCCCAGACCTTTGTCTCATATTTTTTTTTTTTTTTTTACAGTCAATAACTTCTGAAGCTGCTTTATCTGGCAGTGCAATATTTACACATGAACCCTAAATCTTGCATCCGTTTTTTAAGAAAACTTAACACAACCTGTATACGCTCAATCCCACTTCCTTTTTCTCGTTGATCCTATTTCCTCCCATCTGATTCCTCACCTTTTCTCCTCCATCACACCTTCCCTAGCTTTTTTTCAACATAGACAATTGCCTTCAGATGACCCCAAAGATAAAAGTCTAAGGGGGTCATATCGGGAGACCTTGTGGGCCAATCAACTGGCCCACGACGACCAATCCACTTTTCAAGGAAACTGTTAATCTAGGAATGCTCGGACCTGACACCCAAAATGTGGTGGTGCACCATCTTGCTGGAAAAACTCAGGAAACGTGCCAGCTTCAGTGCATAAAGAGGGAAACACATCATCATGTAGCAATTTTGCATATCCAGTGGCCTTGAGGTTTCCATTGATGAAGAATGACCCCACTATCTTTGTACCCCATATAACACACCATACCATCAATTTGTTTGTTTCAACAGTCTTGGAGGGATCTATCCAATGTGGGTTAATGGTAGACCAATAGTGGTGGTTTTGTTTAACTTCACCATTCACATAAAAGTTTGCCTCATCACTGAACAAAATCTTCTGCGTAAACTGAGGGTCCTGTTTTGTTTTGCCCATTCTTAAAATTCAGTGCGGCGATCTGGGTCAACCTCATTAAGATGCTGCAGTAGCTGGAGTTTGCAAGGATGCCATTTGTGAGTAGCTAATATCTGTGAGTAGCTAATATCAGCCAAAGGGATGTTCGACTAATGCCACTCTCCAGTGACATGCGGCGAGTGCTACACTGTGGCCTCTTGCTGAATGAAGCTAGGACAGCCCCTGATGTTTCCTTATTAGTGACAGATTTCATGCGTCCACATTTTGGCAAATTTAACACTGAACTAGTTTCACGGATCTTAGCAGTTTTCTAACTGTAGCATGGGAGATGGGTGGTCTCGTAGGATGTCTTGCATTGAAATCTGCTGCAATGACCCAGTTACTGCGTTCACCAGACGTCAACACAATTTCTATCCGTTCCTCAGTGTTAATCTTGGCGACATGTCAATGGCTGTAAACAAAGAGAAACTTGTAAATAACACATGAAATAATAAAGTTACGTTAAAACTAAGCATACCATTGTTTTTCTTGTGAAATTCCCAATAAGCTTGATGTGTCACATGACCCTCTTCCTATTGAAAAAACTAAAGTTTGATTCAAAATGGCCGCCATGGTCACCTCCCATCTTGAAGTTTCCTCCTTCACATATACTAATGTGCTACAAACAGGAAGTTAATATTACCAACCATTCCCATTTTATTAAGGTGTATCCATATAAATGGCCCACCCTGTATAATGGAGCGCCTACCTTTATCCCAGTGGCAGATCTGCATATCTATACTGGGAGAGCCTATCTAATCCTGGAGGGCATATCTGACTTTTTATACTGGAGGGCTAGCTATATAGGGGGGGGGGGCTTCCTAATATTTTTGGCGGGTCTGGCTGGGGCTCTTCCTAATCAGGGAAAATTTGCTTCCTATACTGGGGTGGGCACAGTTTGAGGGGGGCGCACTTTGTAATCTCCGCCTCTAGTGCTGGGGAACCTTGTCCTGGTCCTGCTTATACTCATGGAACCATCTCTGTATCCTGCTGCCCTTCCAACTATTGGCCCTGTTTCTCTTCTTCCCTTCTCCTCCAGGCTACTTGAGCCACATTTTCACTAGAACTTGGTGGACCACCTTGCTATTTAATCCTCTCTCTGAACACCTGCTGTCTGGCTTCTGCACTAGTCACTCCAGAAATTTACTTAGTGAAAGTGACTAATGATATTTTGAGTTCTATAAGTAAATATTTCTTCTCTATACTCTTTTGTCTTTATTTCTTATCAGTTTTTGATTCAAAGGACAGTTCTATGCTTCTCAAATTCTATCCTCTCTGAATGGAGGATCTTGCTCTCATGGCTTTCCTCCTGCCTAACGGGATCAGATTTTCATATTCCAACATCACTGTCTCCCTGTGCTTCCTCTGCTAGTGTATCCTGAAGCGCAGTCCTCTGATTTGTTGTCTATATACACTTATGTTTTCAGTCAGTTAACAGCTAAGTTGCTTTTAAAGTATCATATGTATGCTGCATTATCCCATTTATTAGCTAACTTCATCAGATTCAAATCCTGTATACTTGCAAGATGTTAGAACAGACTGCTATATACATGCAACATAGATTTTTTTGGGGGGAAATCTGAATACATTCCATTAAGATGCCTTAATTAAAAAAAAAACAAAAAAACATCCAAATAGGGTCTTGGGGGTGTTGGCTGGTTTATGTCAAATAAGACCTTTTGTTCATTCATTCCTGACATAATTGAGACTCTGATACAGAGGCATTGTGAATTCAGAGTTCAAGAGTTAGCTACAAGCCGAGAAAATGCAGTTTGTCTAGACCAAAAAATGACCTTAAATATCAACCTCCTACCCGTGTAAGAAATTGGTATCCTTGTTTAATATTTTATCCAGGGGTGCTCATCCGCATTCCGGATATCCGAACTTTTTGGGCCTATTCGGATTCCAGATAGTTGGCCAAATCCGGATAGCTATCTGCGGATAGTTGGCCGCATAATGCGCATATCCAGGGATATCCGGATCTGAAATACTGTAACTAAGGTGATGACGTCCTGGAGCCAATCAGAGGGCTCCCAGCAGAAGCCCTAGCAACCAATCACAGAGGGGAACCCTGGCCCGGCACCACCTGACCTAATTGAGCCAATGAGGCCTCCCAGTCTAAGCCCTGGCACCCAATCACAGAAAGGAACACTGACCAGCCCCCCTGTAAAATGAGGGCTGCCATGATTAGACAGATTGTTCTAGCTTGCTGAATGCACACTGAGAGACATGCTGCAGTGCTGGTGGCCTACAAAAAGCTGTACACAGTTAAAAACCTAAAGCTGTTCATTGATTAACCCCTTCACTACTCTAAATTTCACACTGACATCAATCAAGCTAATGAACGATTTAACTATAGAGTGTGTGCTGCTGCAGCTGCTATGTGTCTGTGCTGTGCACACACCAGGCCAGCTGCTGCCCGCCACGTGCCAAGATGTGCCACGTGCAAAGACATGCAAAGTGCCACGTTGCACGTCTTGGCACGTGTTTGCACGGGGCACGTGTTTGCACGGGGCACATCTTGGCACGTGTTTGCACGGGGCACGTCTTGGCACGTGTTTGCACGGGGCACGTCTTGGCACGTGTTTGCACGGGGCACGTCTTGGCACGGGGCACGTGATGGCATGGAGCCCGTGTTGGCACGTGGCAAAGAGGTATGCAGACCTCTATGATTTTTGGATTCTAGCAAAGCTGAAAAAAAAGGTGGTGGTTGAAAGGGAGGTTGCAGCCCTTAGGATGGAGGTGGGCAAGCTGAGGAGTTTTTCAGTAGAGCAGAGTGGATTGAACGCTGTCCTTGGAATGCAGATTGAGGACTTGGAGAATGGTAGTAGGCAAAACAATATCAGAATTTGGGGTCTGTCAGAGATTATCAAAACAGAGAAACTAATTCCCAGATTGCAAGGGATTTTAGCAAACTTTTAGGCAAAAAGTACTAAGATATGTATAGATGGGGTCCACTGCGGGGTAGGAGAGGTTTAACCACTTTGTCCTTCTTGACGTATAAAACCATCGAGGACATGCGCGTTCCCGCGGCCGATCTCGCGTGTGCACGCACACTCCCGACCGCGGATTCGTTAGCCCAGGAATCAATAAATCCGGGCTATGGTGCCCGATCCCTGATTCCTCTCCCTTGCAGAAAAAGCGACAGCTTCTCTCGGAAGCTTCGCTTTTTCTGACTCCTATGTGCCTCTAAGCGTACATTGTACGCTTAGAGTGACATCATGTAAACAAACTCAAGGTTGCCATCTTGTGGCCAAACAGTAAAGCTACACCTAAAAGTAACAAAAAATTACAATACACAAATATTTCCCCAAATCAAACACGATTTACACCCCACCCTCCCAAAAATACCCACATAAAATGTTTAAGTAAAAAAAAAAAAAAAATAATTAAAAAAAACATTTACTTAACCCATTCAGGTTCCGTCGTTTTCACGTGAGAAATGTTCACCTCCCATTCATTAGCCTATAACTTTATCACTACTTATCACAATGCACTGATCTATATCTTGTTTTTTCCGCCACCAATTAGGCTTTCTTTGGGGGGTACATTTTGCTAAGAGCCACTTTACTGTAAATGCATTTTAACAGGAAGAATAAGAAAAAAATGGAAAAATTCATTATTTCTCAGTTTTCAGCCATTATAGTTTTAAAATAATACATGCCTCCATAATTAAAACTCACATATTGTATATGTCCATATGTCCCGGTTATTACACCGTTAAAATTCTGTCCCTATCACAATGTATGGCGACAATATTTTATTTGGAAATAAAGGTGCATTTTTTCCATTTTGCATCTATCACTATTTACAAGTTTAAAATAAAAAAAATATAGAAATATTTCATCTTTACATTGATATTTAAAAAGTTTAGACCCTTAGGTAAATATTTACGTGTTTTTTTTTTTTTTTTATTGTAATGGCTTTTTTTTTTTTTTTTTTTATACTAAAAATTTTATTAGGGTACTTTTGGGAGGGTGGGAGGTAAACAATAGATTTATAATGTAAATGTGTGTTAATTCTGTGTTTTTTTTTTTTCCAGGTGTAGTATTACTTTTTGGCCACAAGATGGCGGCCATGAGTTTGTTTACATGACATCACTTTAAGCGTAGCACGCGCTTAGAGTGACGCATCAGGAAGAAGACGGCCAGAAAAAGCTCAGCTTCCGAGAGAAGCTGTCGCTTTTTCAGCGGGGGAGAGGAATCAATGATCGGGCTCCGTAGCCCGATACATTGATTCCTTGGCTACCGAATCCGCGGCCGGGAGTGCACGTGCACAATCGGCCGCGGGGGCGCGCGGTAGCACGCATGGTTCCTGGACGTAGAAACTACGTCCAGGAACCAAAATAGGTTAAGGGTCTATCCTTTTTAAATATCTATGTAAAGATGAAATATTTCTAATTTTTTTTTTTTTTTTTTTTTAAGCTTATAAATAGTGATGGATGCAAAACGGAAAAATGCTTTTATTTCCAAATAAAATATTGTCGCCATACATTGTGATAGGGACATAATTTAAACGGTGAAATAACCGTGACAAATGGGCCAATACAATACGTGGGTTTTAATTATGGAGGTATGTATTATTTTAAAACTTATAATGGCCAAAAACCGAGAAATGAATTATTTCAGTTTTTTCTTATTCTTACTGTTAAAATGCATTTACAGTGAGGTAGCTCTTAGCAAAATGTACCCCCCCAAAGAAAGCCTAATTGGTGGTGGAAAAAAACAAGATTTATATCAGTTCATTGTGATTAGTGATAAAGTTATAGGCTAATGAATGGGAGGTGAACATTGCTCGGATGCATAAAGTGAAAATGAATGAGGGCTTAAGTGGTTAAAGGACTCAGAACCTCCTAGAGACGTGATATGTTAAAATCATTAATTTTGAGAAAAAGGAGGAAATTATGAAAGCCGCAACGATTAATGGAGTGTTGGAGCATGAGTGGACAATGGTCCAATTATATCAAGATCTTGCCACATCCACTCTTGCCCAGAGAAGGGCACTGAGACCCCTGTTGAAGGGGGTATCCCATTTCAGTTGTTGGCAAAAGGTCAGATATTTGCTAGTCTAAGACATCCTAGATTCCTGGCAGTTTTTTTTTACAAGATTTACAAGAAGTAGAATTTTCGGAATCCCGGATAGTATGCACATAAGCTCCCGGAGGGCTAAGAGAAAGTTATTGTAAAGCTTGACCGGTTCTGTCCCTCGTCAGTCTCTCTATGCCGCAATAATGTGCAAAGCATACAGACTGAAAGTAGAGGGGAATAAGCGGTTAGAGCTCTAATGAGGCTAGTAACACAGTTCAACGGTTCAGCAGTATCACACAGGGTATTAACGTGATTCAGAAGGATTAGGCTATCAGCATCATATGACAGTAGTAGCAGGGATGACAAGCAAGTCCACAGGTAAAGGGTAATCCAGATCTGAGACCGTTCAAGCAAGACTCCATGCAAGGTTATTCCACAGATAATGGATAATCCAAGTTACAAGACAGTTAATGCAAAGTTATTCAATAGGCAACTGCTGCTTTAGGCAGTATGTGACACAGTTCATCTGTTCAATACTGACAGGGATAATATGAGTATACTTATCGTCCAGTCCAGATAGCATAAGAAAAGGATCTAGTAACAAGCAATAGTCAATCCAGGCGGCAGACAAGAGTATCCAGTAAACTGGCAGCGGACAAGAGTATCCAATAATCCTCGAACAAGTCAGAGCACACCCAGCAACTAGCCAAAACTATACTTCTCACGGGCGATGACTGGGAGCACTCTGCAGGTTGAAACACAACACATCATCCAATCAGTGGCTGGCCACACCCGCACATCCAATCACACAGCAAGGCCCTGCCTAGGTGTCAGCTGTTAAGTCAGCTGACACCGATCTGTCAGCTGACTATTGTTTACCTTTGCTGAGGGTGTACTCTGAACGTGCCCTCCGCCTATCAGAATGTGCGGCCTGTGAGCCACCGGCAGCGGCAAGTGCCGAGACCCGAAACCGGCAGATTCCAATCAGGTCTCGGCAGAATCAATATTAACAGATATATTCCTTATAGTTATGTGGATATGGCTTATAGCAGAATAATCTTAATTTGGGATGTGAAGCTATTAATAAACGGTCTGCTGTTTTATTTTATTTTTTCTTCTGGTATTCGCTTCCTTTTCCCTCCTCTCTTCTCCCCTTGCTTTTATTTTTTACTTTTTTATTTTTTTCTGGGTGTAGCACTAAGATAAACACATGCAATATGAAGATTATAATGTATAGAGATTGGTGCACAGGTCACAGGAATGCATAAATAGGGAGACCTTTATATTATGGTACATTTACAGTAGCCGTAAAAAGTGTGAACTCTTTTTTTATATGGATTTCTGCACAAATTGGTCATAAAATGTGATCTGATTTTCATCAAAGTCACAACAATAGACAATCAGTCTGCTTAAACTAAAATACCACACAAATAATGTTTCCATGTTTTTATTGCACACTATGTAAATATTCGCAGTGCATGTGGAAAAAGTATGTAAACCCTTGGATTTA
>NC_090646.1:307164670-307177877 GCF_040937935.1 Hyperolius riggenbachi | reverse complement strand
GCCTGTTCACCGGCCCACCATCTTTCTTTTTTTGTCCTCCCCTTCCTTGGACACTTTGCTTTCTTTTCAGGTTACCCCCCAGGGTTTATCCCTTTCCCTGGGGAAGACTCCCCGTGGGTGCTAAATGCACTTCTGAGAGGTCAGGTGGCTGATGCCTGTTTATTAGTTCTCTGCTAAATGCAGAGCCTTTTTTGTGCACGCTGCAATCTTGCTCGTTTGTTATTGCCTGTTCACTATTTTTTTTTCTCCCTCTTTTGTGGACTCACCTGGTGTTGGCTACCCAGCGTGGGAGCCTGGTCTGTCTTTTTGCTGCCTTGGCGGCTTCTGCGTATGTCGCTGTGTGTTGGGCATTGCTCGGTCGGGTGGGCGCGCCTCCCTGCAGGGAACAGTTAGTGTTTGGGGTTGTGCGTCCTCTAGCCAACCGGGCAGAGCGGGTAGGACGCGGATAGCGTCTGGCGGCCATCTTCTCGCGCGCGCGAGAATACAGTTCCTTTTCTGTGAACTCTCGGCTCCGCCCCTCTTGCCTATAGCGGCCATTTTTCTTTTGGGCAGTTCGCACTGAGCATGCCCAAGAGCCGGGTGGCTATTTAAACGGCCGCTTTCAGGCTGACAGGTGGCTCGTTGGTAGCTCCTGTCAGCGCGCTAGGCATAGCAACCCTGTCACAGCAATTCTGCTACTGGGAAACATATTTTTTTCTGGTTACTTACGCAGATTCAGGTAGTTTGATCTACAATTCTCTCTGTTTATTCTAAACTATTTTTCATTTATTTCCTTTTTATTACTGTTTTCTTTTTTTTCTCTCTCTTCTCTCTTTGCAGCAAAAATTCCCACTATTTAAAGATGGGGCGCACAAAAGATCAGCAAAAGTCTCGCAGGTATGACTTAAAAAAAAAAAAAAAAGAAGGAGGGTCTTGGCTTGTTGAATACTAATGAGTATTCCTTTTAGCCCCTCTAGACCTAAAGACTCATCAAAACATCGCTCTCAAACTTCTTCAAAAGAGTACGAGTCTAGACCTAAAGAGCCGACAAAGCTTCGCTCTCAACTTCTTCAAAAGTGTATGAGTCATCTCCAAAGCACCGCGCTTCTCAAGACAGAAGAAGTAGATCAAAGTCTCGTCATCAAAGATCCCCCTCTTATTACAGATCAAGATCAAGATCAAATAGACGTTCTCCTTCGCCTCTCTATCATTATTCTCCACCAAGGCCGAAAAAGAAGGATTGTTGGATGTGTGGAAATGCAGCTTTACCTGGAAAGATTGTCTGTGGCGCCTGTCTTCGGGAGAATACGTCTAACGCTCCGGAAGATTCATCGGCTGTTCTTCAACTAATTAGACAGGCAGTACGAGAAGAGATAGCATCTCATATCCCGTCAACTTCCTCGGATATGACCCTCAATACGGATCAAGTACAGGGCTCTGTTCCTTTACAAGTAGACCCTCCGGGTGATCCAATACTTACGTTAGATTCCAGTTCAGAATCAGAAGCACAGGAAAATTTTCAATTTTCTCTAGTGGAACCGCTAATTGCTGCAATTAAAGGAGCTTTACAATGGTCCGACTCGGAAGTCATCGATGAAGATGTTCCTAAATATTATCCGCATCTGGCGAAGCTTGGTCCCTCCTTTCCCTTCATGAAGGAAATTAAAGGGGTGATTATGGATGAATGGGCAAAAGTAGAGAACAAAGCCTCCTTTACTAACAGATGGGCGAAACTTTATCCACTTAAAGACGCAGAATCCTCTTTTCTTCAGAATGCTCCGGTAGTGGACGCCTCCATCGCTAATTTGGCGAAGCATGTGACGCTGCCTCTCGATGACGCTGTTGCCTTTAAAGATGTACTAGACCGTAAAGCCGAGAGTGATATGAGAAGATGCTATACCTCAGCAGGCGCTGCTTGCAGAACCTCTATTACATTAACCTCACTAGCCAGAGCAATGAAGGTTTGGATAAATAATATGGAGGAAGCAATTAAATCTGGTGCTGACCGCGAACAGATTATCTCGGGTTTGGAGGATCTCAAGATCGCAAGTGACTTTGTAAGCGAAGCAGCTATTGATGGAGTACGTGCATCTGCTAGGGCCATGCTGTCATCTGTAACATCTCGACGCGCTCTCTGGCTAAGATCATGGAATGCTGACGCAAACTCTAAACAAGCTTGGATGAAGATTTCCTATGACGGAAAAGCCCTGTTCGGGGAAAAGCTAGATAAGGCTATTTCCCGTAAATCCGGAGGTAAATCAGGTGATATCCCGCAGGATAGAAGTCGAGAAGACAACGCTTTGGGCAAAAATCTCAATTTCAAGGTTTCAGGAATTTCAGAAATTACAAACCTGGTAGGGAGTATCAGAGGAAATGGCGAGCAGCTCAGAGTTCCCTGCCAAAAGCGTCAAAGGGCGCGACATCTGCTCGACAGGGTTCTGGAAAGTCCTTTTGAGGGTTTGTCCGTCCACACTCCTCCGGTTGGAGCAAGACTAAAGTTTTTTGCGCGAGTGTGGGCGGACAAGGTCTCGGACTCCTGGGTCCTGTCGACCATAAAAGAGGGTCATCGGTGGCACTTCAAGACCCAGCCAGGAGACATATTTTTCCCTACCCATCTTCCATCTTCAAGGCAAAAAAGAGTGTGTTTAATCCAGTATGTCCAACAACTTCTACTACAAAAAGCAGTACAGGAAGTTCCAATTTCCCAGCGGGGCAGAGGAGTTTATTCTCCACTCTTTCTGGTAGCAAAGAAGTCAGGGGATTGGAGGCCTGTAATAGACCTGAAGAGGCTAAACAAACACATACGTCTTCCCAAATTCAAAATGGAATCTCTACAATCCATCATACTCTGCATCCAACCCAACGACTTCATGGCCTCAATAGACCTAAAAGACGCCTATTTCCATATTCCTGTACATCCTCATTTACAGCCTTATCTCAGATTTGCACTAAAAGACCTGCATCTTCAGTTCACAGCGTTGCCCTTCGGCCTTTCTACCTCTCCCAGGACTTTTTCAAAAGTATTACAATCCGTAATAGCTATACTCAGACAACAAAAAGTCCGCATCTACCATTACTTGGACGATGTTCTAATCCTATCCGATTCGCACCATCAACTTACTTTACATGTAGAAAAGTGCCTTGCCTTACTGGAAGACCTAGGCTGGATAGTCAATTATCCAAAAAGTCAACTGACACCATGCAGGAAAATGATGTATTTGGGAGCCCTCTTCAATACCTTGGACAACACTGTGTCCCTTCCAGAATCGAAAATACCAACAATAGTCCACTGGGTGCAAAGGACTCTGCAAGCCAGCTTTTTCTCAGTGAGAGAATGTCTGCAACTTCTCGGCACCCTTTCAGCAACAATTCCGATGATCAGGTGGGCTCATTGGCATATGAGGGGATTCCAACTGCCCTTCTTACGCCAGTGGAACAAGCAAGATTTGGAGCAGAAAATAAAACTTACGCATTCGATGAAAACTTCGCTTCTGTGGTGGAAGGAAGTAAAGAATCTCAAAAGAGGCTATTCTCTTCGACCGATTCCTTGGATATGTGTGACTACGGATGCCAGTATGATCGGCTGGGGAGCATGGTGCCAGGATCACGTAGTCCAAGCTCGGTGGCCCTCTCATCCTGTTGTCAGCAGTTCAAACTTTTTGGAATTAACAGCAGCACGTCTAGCACTGCAGACTTTTCTTCCACTACTCAAGAACAAGCCAGTGTGTTTGAGATCAGACAACTCCACAACGGTTGCATACATACAAAACCAGGGGGGTACGCACAGCCAGATTCTATCCCAGGAAGCATCTCGACTCCTCTCTTGGGCAGAATCCAATCTGCTATATCTGAAAGCGGTACACATTCCAGGTCATCTGAACAGGAAGGCGGATTTCCTTTCAAGGGAATCGTTGGACAACAACGAATGGACACTGAACCAGAAGATCTTTCTCCAGTTAACGAGGAAGTTCGGCCTCCCCGAGCTGGACCTCTTTGCTTCTCCAAAGAATCACAAACTCCCACTATTCTTCTCAAGACATCCGTCTCCGAAGAGTCTAGGAGTGGACGCATTGTCTCAACCATGGCCTTACCAGTTCCTGTACGCCTTCCCTCCAGTTCCGCTTATATTCAGGTTCCTACGCAGGTTATCAATGGAATCAGTGACAGTGCTGGCAATCCTGCCATATTGGCCGAACAGAATCTGGTTCCCGCTATTATTACAGCTAGCCCAGTCAGAACCAGTGTTCATTCAGTCCAACTCCAGCCTACTGTCTCAAGGGGAATTTCTCCATCCGGCACCAGACAAGCTACACTTGACGGCCTGGATATTGAGGGGCAAAGGCTGTCCAACTTAGGCTGTTCACAGTCAGTTGTCAATACTCTATTAAAAGCGAGAAAACCCTCCACTAATGTGGTATACAACAAGGTCTGGGCAAAATTCAATGACTTTGCATCAAAGTCCGGCTTTGATCCCCTAAATGCAAATGTTTCTAACATTTTAGATTTTCTTCAAGCAGGGCTGGACTTGGGCTTGAGTTACAATACTTTAAAGGTTCATACCACAGCTTTGTCTACCCTGTCAGGAAACAGATGGGCCTTTCATCCCTTAGTGCAACAGTTCATGAAAGCTACACTGAAGCTAAAGCCACCTAAGAGGGACGTATTTCCTAAATGGGACTTGCCCACAGTGTTAGATTTTTTAAGTTCTTCTCAGTTTTGCCCTCTGGAAGACTGTTCCTTAATCAACCTAACAAACAAGCTGGCTTTCCTTTTGGCTATAACCTCAGCTAGGCGGGTTTCTGAGATACATGCTCTGAGCTGTAAAAATCCGTTTCTAGTACTTTACCATGACCGTGTAGTGTTGAGGCCGATGCTGAACTTTTTACCGAAAGTGGTAACTACTTACCACCTTGATAGTGAATGGTCTCTCCCAGCTATGTTTTCTGACCCAGAGCACTCCGTGTCACATCCACTTGACATAGTCTCATTAATTAAAAGATACCTGATCCTAACTCAACAATTCAGACAATCCGATCACCTTCTAGTCTCTCCCAAAGGCTATAGAAAGGGGAAGGAAGTATCAAGCAGAACTATTGCTTCATGGATCCGGTCGGTTATTTACAGTGCCTATAAGTTCAAAGGACTTCAGCCTCCTGAGAGTATTTCAGCCCATTCTACCAGGGGGATTGCCTCTTCCTGGGCTTCTTTAGCTGGGGTTTCGCTGACCTCCATCTGCAAAGCTGCAGGATGGTCATCTGCGAACACTTTCATAGATCATTATAAAATTGATCCCTGTTTATTATCTACTGCTTCTTTTGGTCGATCAATTATTGACGCTGCTATTGCTGTATAATAAATAGTTTATGCATTCCCTCCCTATGGTTTATTGAGTCTGGATAGTTAAATCCCAGAGTATGCTGCCATGGAAGCACCAGGGAATTAGGAAAATTAATACTTACCTACAGGAAATTTTCCTTTCCTGGTGCAATTCCATGGCAGCATACGATCCCACCCAGTGCCGGGGAGGACGATAGCTATAAAGATGGTGGGCCGGTGAACAGGCAGGAAAACTTATAGTTAATGTGTCCAATGGGGTTAGGGGGCGGGACCATAACCCAGAGTATGCTGCCATGGAATTGCACCAGGAAAGGAAAATTTCCTGTAGGTAAGTATTAATTTTCCTAAATATATATATATATATATATATATATATATATATATATATATATATATATATATATATATATATATATATATCTATATATCTATCTATATATCTATCTATATCTATATCTATATCTATCTATCTATCTATCTATCTATCTATCTATCTATATCTATCTATCTATATATATCTATATATCTATCTATATATATCTCTATCTATCTATATCTATCTATCTATATCTATCTATCTATCTATATCTATCTATCTATATCTATCTATCTATATATATCTATCTATATCTATCTATCTCTATCTATATATATCTATCTATATATATCGATACATAGAGATAGATTCTATATACCTCTTCCTCCATGTAAAATTTTTTATTATACATAAATACACGCAGAAAAAACCCATTTACCCTCCCTTTTAAGGCTGCTTTCACAGTGGGACGCTACAGGCGCACGTTAGAGCAGCCTGTAACGCGCCCCATCACACAGCAATTAAAAATCAATGGGCTGTTGAGTGCTCACGGTGCGTTACATTGTAACACAGCACGTCTACATAACGTACTGCGTGCAGTACTTTACACGCGGCAAAGCCGCGTTAGACTGTTTGCACGTGCTCAGTAGGGTTTTTTTTTCCATCTTATGGGTGGAGAGGAGGCGGGGAGAGGCTGCTACATAGCCAGGCACATGGCTACTTATTATTCACTGCACTTGCAGTGTTTACATCCTGGAGTGGCCGCGGATTGGCTGGCGGGACCACGTGATGCGGAGAGCTCCGCTCACGTGGTCTCCGCAGTGCCTCCGACAGAGCAGGCGCACCAAGAGCTGCTTGTAACGCGGCTCTTGGTAGCGTCCTGCTCCAACACCACCAGGCGTTGCGCCCATAACGTCCCCTAAACGCAATGTCCTGGTGTGTAAGTAGCCTAAAACCATAAAATGGCTGTTGGTATTACGAGGTAAAGGACCTAGTACTATAGGAGTGCACTCCTAATGTCCTATATTAGTGTATTTTTTCCAGTACACTCCAGGACAGGTACACTTTGAGACTTGGCTCCTCCCAGAAACAGGAAACATCCCAGAGCCTCCCTATAAATTAAAAAATGGAACCGGAGGTCAGGCAGTATAGGATGTTTCCTGTTCCAGGAACATGCCTCTCTAAGTGTACAGCTGTCCCGGAGAGCCTGGGGGGCTAGGGGCGAGTGGTGCACGCAGCATTTTTTTCTGGGAGGCTGGGTTATCAAAACTACCCATTCGGCTTACCCAGGTCCCTGCAGCAGACTCTGTTTTTTCCTGGAAAGAGAGAGCTTGCGGGAGGGCCGCTCCGAGGACGCAGTGTGGCAGGAGGCTTTCAGCGGGGCGGTGGACGCCGGATTGTGCGGGCAGAGGCCGCATGTGGAGCACTTCCGGGTCCCGGAGTCAGTTTCCGGGGCAGATGACGTCACCGCATGCGCGCTGACTGAAAAGGAGCCGCCTGTTAGCGTCCCAGCACCACAATCTCCTCGTGGCAATGGAAGGAGACACAAGAGCCGCCGAAGGTGAGAGCGGTAGGGTGCTGGGATGCGGGGCTGGCGGCGGGGAGCGGTGTATGGTCCTCCCCTATGCATCTGACTACGGTGAAGTGCAATTGTTTGTAACAGTTTCAGCATGGGCTTTGATGTAAACTTGGAAATATGCTGTTCATGCACTATGGGCATTATGTTCTTATGCATATTTGATTGATCTCCTGTAAATTGTTTGCCAGCAATACTTTGACTTATCTGGTGGATAACAGTATATAAACAGGAGTTTCTTTACTGTGGGTTATGGGATGTCATGCATTTAATCTCATATGGGTTTGTTTCTTTGTATTTTAGACTAACCCAGGCGATACAGTGCCTAGGCCCAGTCATAAGCAGTGCCCTGCATGTAGCAAAAAATTAGATACTAACTGGAAGAAATTTCTATGCCAGCATTGTTTATCTAAAGCAGTAAAAGAGGATGGAGGTTCTACTAAAGAATTAATAAACTCTTTTAGGAAAGAATTGAAGGATACTTTAAAAGACTTTAAAGCTTCATTATCGGTGCCGGCAGCATCTCAACAGCCTGAAGGGCCCCAGCAGGTTCAGATACAAACACTGCCTATGACTCAAACACAAGCACAACCTCAGGTGCAGTTACAGTCTCTAATACAGGCACAAGCACAGCCACAGGGTCAGGCACAAGTGCAAGAACAATCAGGGGTGGAACACATACATAAAAAGGCATCTAGAAAGTCTAATCGTGTGCTGGAATCAGATGAAGAAAATGAACCATTAAGTGGTTACGATTCTTCGGCGGAGTCTGATATTTCACAGGATGGGAATAGTCAGGAGAAGCCATCTCGATTTAAATTCCCAGCATCAGAGACAGAGATGTTATTGGAAGCAATATATGAGGAATTGCAAATTAAAAAGTCAAAACCCACTGAATTATCCGTTCATGATAAGCTATATGAGGGAATGGAGTCGATGGAGGATTTAGTATTTCCAATACATCAATCCACAAAAAATATGATTAGCAGTCAGTGGAAGAATCCTGATAGGAAGCTTTTTATGTCTAGAGGGTTTAAGAGACGGTTTCCCTTTGCCGAGGACGATTGTAAAAATTGGGATAAATCGCCTAAACTAGATGCAGCTTTCTCACAGGTGGACAGAGATGGCGAATTGGCTTTTGAGGACTTGGGTCACTTAAAAGACCAATCTGACAAAAAGATTGAATTTGCGCTTAAAAAGTTGTGGCCTGCGATTTGTACGAATTTTAGGCCAGCAACGGCAATTACCTGTGTTATCAGAGTGCTGGGTCTGTGGATGTCCCAGTTGCGGGAGAATATAGTTGCTGATACTCCTAAAGATCAATTGCTGAACTCTATGACGGTAATGGACAAAGCAGTATCTTATATTACCGACGCAATATCAGAGTCCGTAAGAATTACGGCCAGAGCTGCGGGTATTCTCAGTGTGGCTAGACGTCATCTATGGCTAAAAACCTGGCAAGGTAGTATGTCATCAAAGAATAGGGTGGTATCAATGCCGGTAGTGGGGGATACCCTGTTTGGGCCGGAGCTAGAGCAAATTCTAGAACGTACTGCTGACAGGAAAAAGTCGTTTCCCAGAAAAAAATCAGTTTCAAGGGAAGCGTCCTTTTTGTAAAGACCCACAAAATTTTAAAAACTTTAAAACAAGATTTCAAACCAAAAAAAGAGACTGGCCTTTTTCGAAAGGTCAGAAGAGGCAGGACTCGACAGTTAGGAATCCTGCAACCCAATTTAAACAGTGACATAATTCCGGTGGGAGGAAGGTTGGGCTACTTCCTAACACATTGGAGAGAAATGTCAGACAGCCCATTTATTATCAATACGATAAAAGACGGTTATCATATAGTATTCCAAAAGATCCCACCATCAAGATTTGTGATAACCAAGAATTTGATATCCTCGGTCCATCAGGAGGCCATACACTCGATAATACAGGATATGTTGGAGAGGAAGGTTGTATCGGTAGTGCCAGTGGATCAAAGGAGGAAAGGTTTTTATTCAAAAATCTTTCTGGTTCCAAAACCGTCGGGAAAATTCAGATTGATTCTGAATTTAAAACCGATCAATCCTTTCATAAAATACGAAAAGTTTCGTATGGAATCAATTCACTCGATCAGGAATCTTTTAATTCCGGGAGGATTTATGCTCAGCATAGATTTAAAAGATGCGTACTGGCACATTCCGATACAACTGGAATCTCAAAAGTTTCTGAGGTTCGCGGTCCAAACGGGAAGCGGAATACAACATCTACAGTTCCGTTGCCTCCCGTTTGGGATTACTTCTGCTCCAAGGATCTTTACAAAGGTCATGGCAGAAGTAGTCGCAGCACTGCACAAAAAGGGGGTACTAATAGTCCCCTATCTAGACGACCTATTAATTATTGCAAAATCAAGACAAAATTTGATAGGACACAGGGAAACAGCGTTGCAGGAACTTCAGTTAGCCGACTGGTTAGTCAGCGAAGAAAAATCACAGCTACAGCCCACTCAGGAAATCCAGTTTCTCGGATTTATCATAAATTCGATAGACCAAAAGTTATATTTGCCAAAGGAAAAGATCCTAAAGATTGTAAACGAGATAAATCAATTCATGACGCTTCAGGTGATATCCTTGAGACAGATCATGCGGTTGCTGGGCCTTCTGACGTCATCTGCGCCGGCAGTGCAGTGGGCAATGATGCACGTCAGAATTTTGCAGGCCTGGCTGTTAGACAACTGGAACAAAGATCCAAATTCGTTAGACCAGTTAATAAAAGTAGAGGACGAAGTAAAAATAGATCTTCAATGGTGGTTGACAGTGAGCAACCTAGAGATAGGGAAATTATGGAGATTTCCGATACAAAAAATTCTGACCACAGATGCAAGTGCAGCCGGTTGGGGAGCACATGTGGACTCGTTTCAGACACAGGGCATTTGGGATCAGTCGATGGCCAAAAGTTCTTCCAATTTCAAAGAGTTGTATGCAGTAAAGATGGCAATCAGCATGATGCATATGTTACAGACCGCTCACGTTCAATAACGAACGGACAATTCCACGGTGGTGGCCTACATCAACCGTCAAGCGGGAACAAAGTCAAAAAGACTGTTGCAGTTGGCGTTAGAAATTCTGGAAATCGCAGAAAAGAACTTTCTATCTTTAACGGCAGTACATTTGAAGGGGACATTGAATGTTCTAGCCGACCAGTTAAGCAGACAACAATCTCCAATACGGAGTGGAGTCTAAACGACAGAATTTTCGATCAGTTGGTGAGCAGATGGGGTCATCCTCACGTAGATTTATTTGCGAACAGGAGGAACAAGAAATGCAGTCTTTTCTTCTCTCTGAATGTGATGGACAATCCATTAGGAATAGATGCTCTGTCGCAAGACTGGAACAAGCCATTGATGTATGCATTCCCACCTCTGAATCTGATGGCCCTAGTGTTACAAAAATTAAGGTCAACCGGAACAATGATGTTAATTGCTCCGGATTGGCCCAGGAGGTCATGGTACCCCTTGCTGCTGGCTCTCTCGGTGGATCTTCCATGGAGACTGCCAGTAGCGAAGGATATGATTCTCTGTCAGGGACAGCCTATCCAGCAAGCAACTACGTGGAAACTAACAGCATGGCTACTGAGGAAGCAGTCCTCAGAACCAAAGGGCTGTCTTCAAGAGTGATTACAACACTGCTAAACAGCAGAAAACTTAATACTAGATTAATTTATCAGAAATACTGGAAAACATATAATTTATGGTTACAAACATCTAACTTCAAATCCACTGAAATCGCTTCCATTCTAGAATTTTTACAGGAAGGCGTGGATAAGGGGCTGGCTTTGAGCACGATAAAAGTCCAAATTTCAGCCCTATCGGTTTTTTTTGATAAAAAGTTAGCGACGGATCCGCTCGTTATACGGTTTATTAAGTCAATTGAAAGGAGTAAACCAATTTTGGTTAAAAATTTTCCCAGATGGGATTTACCTTTTGTTTTACAGTCTCTTTCATCTGATTTTTTTACAGAGAAAGATTCCTTACGTATTTCTACGTTAGACAGTATTTCTGGTAGCCATTACCTCTGCGAGAAGGGTTAGCGAGCTACAAGCGTTATCTTGCAGACAGCCGTTTTGTTCTTTTTATGATGATAGGGTAGTGTTAAGAACAAGTCAGGAATTTCTTCCTAAAGTAAGTGATATTTACCATGGAACACAGGAGATTATACTACCATCATTCTATACAAACCCTAAAACGGAGGAGGAAGTAAGATGGCATAGACTGGACGTTAAAGAAAACCTATTAGCATACCTGGACAAAGTGAAAGAGTTTAGGAAGACGGAATCTTTGTTTGTAAACTTTTCAGGTAAACATAAAGGAGCTAAAGCTTCAGCCACAACGATAGCCAGATGGATCAAAGATTGTATAAGAGAAGCTTATAGAGCCGCAGGGAGAGACCCACCTTTAGACTTGAAAGCTCACTCTACAAGGGCAGCTGCTAAGACATGGGCCTATAGGCAGGGAATATCGCCTTTGGACATCTGTAAAGCTGCAACGTGGAAGAGTCTCAACACCTTTATGAAACATTACAAGCTTGACCGACTATCTGCAAAGGATCAAAGCTTTGGGAGAACTGTCCTGGAGGCAGTAAACCCGCCCTAAGGTGTGTAAACGTATTTTCTTGTTTATCATCTCAAAGTGTACCTGTCCTGGAGTGTACTGGAAAAACCACATGTTAGCTTACCTGCTAACGGTATTTTTAGTCACTCCAGGACAGGTAGGGGTACCCACCCTTCCAATGGGGTAATAATATATATAATATACATATGAGTTTATTAATATCTGTATATTTCGATTTTGTAAATGGAATGGTTGTGTTTTTATATAGTATGTATAAACATAAGGTTAGGTTTGTTCCTGTTACTTGTCATTATACTGCTTGACCTCCGGTTCCATTTTTTAATTTATAGGGAGGCTCTGGGATGTTTCCTGTTTCTGGGAGGAGCCAAGTCTCAAAGTGTACCTGTCCTGGAGTGACTAAAAATACCGTTAGCAGGTAAGCTAACATGTGGTTTTCTTCAGGGCCCCCTTTGTTTAGGATATTTTTGTAAGTCCTCGCAATGATGTGCCAGATAGTAATAACAATTATGTCTATGGGGCGGGTACTGCCAGTGCTGCTGCAGCTTCCAAAACCTGCCAGTGCTGCAGCGCTTCGGTCTGCAATTCGGGGAGTGAGCGGAGGCAATAAAGACTCTGGAGACACTGGTCACATGACAGCCCATGTGACGCGTTTCACCCATAAGCCGGGTTTCATCAGACGCGACGTCACTGATCCGTCACTTCCTTTTTGGTTGATATCCCACATTGTGTATAATTGAGTTGATTTGTTAATTGTGGTTAGATATCCCTTGTGATTTAAGTATAGCGCATTAATTAACACAATATGGCTTATGCTCCAATATTTGACGCAGATGTAGAGATAGAGAACCTCCAGTAAAGATTTAAACTTGGCAGATGATGATAAATTAAATCTGGTTAGATTATTTAGGATCCATCAAATTGCCCTAAAGTTCGTAAGAAAGAAATGGGAAATTATAAGTATGAACTATTGTCCAAACGGACCTGACCTATAACGTACTAAGAAATGACTGAGGGTCCAATCACTCTCAATTGCCTGTCGTTGGTAGAGCGACTATAGGCCACTGAGTAGTAAAAAAAGGGGGGGTAAATACTGATAATGTGAGAGGTCCGATATCAATGGTGTGGGTATTGTCATGAAAGACCACACTCAAAAAATCTGCCCATCACTAGTCAGCATATTTGGGATTTGGGCTGTTATTGCTGTGGGTGTATGTGGTGGTGGGGGGCTGTTTATTATTTTTCATTATGTGCACTCTTTCTTGACGAAGCTCCTTTTATGGAGTGAAACTAGCACTAGTTGAATTGCACTTCACTCTATATATATTTCAGCACTCCTTTGTGTCTCCCCAGCAAATTATAACCTTCTGTGAAGGGTGTTGGTAATAAT